>NC_057807.1:702690445-702691158 GCF_018294505.1 Triticum aestivum
AACAACAGCAACAACAACAGCAACAACAACAGCAACAACAACAACAACAACAACAACAACAACAACAACAACAACAACAACAACAACAACAACAACAACAACAACAACACCACCACCACCAACAACAACAACAACAAAAACCTGTAACATCCCAAAATTCTAAATTTTGGAATGTTATAAACAAATAGATAGATTTGATTGATTGCTTGGTTGATTGACTGAAAGTGAGTGAATTCAAAACCTTTTGAAAGCTAAATGAGAGGGAATAAAAGGACTTTCCCAAAC
Source organism: Triticum aestivum (assembly GCF_018294505.1). Classification (NCBI taxonomy): domain Eukaryota; kingdom Viridiplantae; phylum Streptophyta; class Magnoliopsida; order Poales; family Poaceae; genus Triticum; species Triticum aestivum. Next base: position 702,690,731 of record NC_057807.1, read on the forward strand.
TTTCATATTTGCTTTCTGATCTCCATGAATTCAAATGCTTTTCAAACACAAAACCTTAGAGAGAAGATGACATGACTTCTTCCATTTAAAAATGAAAAGGGTGTTTGAAAAATAATTGAATTTCATTTGGAAATATTCCACTTCTGAAACTTTATGCGACTCAATGATTTTCACGAGAGAAGATAAAATGACTTCTTCAAATTATATGAAATATGAGTTGGGAGTTTCAAAGAATTAAATTCAAAGCCCCTTTGAATTTATTTTTAATTTGGAATAGATCATCATGCATATTTTATTTTCTTGCATTTTGGTCGATCCTAGAAATTTCACGCAACTCAAGGACCCTTGGAGAGAGTTGGAGATTTCGTTATTTTCATATTTGAGAGTTTTCTCGAATTGAAAAGAGGGTCATTTGATTTATTTATTTT